>NW_027495186.1:0-26202 GCF_021521415.1 Bidens hawaiensis | reverse complement strand
ACGATATGAAACAATTTTCTGATATATATGAAACGAAAGCACCGTTTAATTATTTTATAACGTCATGTAAAATCATTATAATTGTGGTATAAATCAGGTACGTGTTATAATTGTCAATACTTTTTTTTCTATTTTTATTATAATAAAGGTAAAATATAAAAATATTTAATAAAATCATTATATACAATTGTACACACACACACAAAATAAAGTTTATGTAAAATCAAGTTGGCGCACGAACATGTGAGCTTCTCTTTGGGGACATGCCAACCTAACACCCCATAGTTTCATACTCAAAGAATAAAGATAATCGGGTGGGTAAATAGTCAATCAGTAATACCAATGGTCAGTAAAAATAATCAAATTGGCATGGTATTCGTGCACTTGGTGTTAGGAAGTTGGAACATTTACAAAACACTATACGTTATTGGCATATGAAAACATTGGTTCTTACTGATTAATAATCTATTAAATACAATCCATTCTTTTGTATTAAATTTAGTACATCATCTTCTGTCTTAAGGCCAAATAATGTGTATCTCTGGGAATATCCAAACATGGGCTCGTCACACTCTTACATGCTCCTAAAATGGCATCCAATGCTATTTATTCTTTAATTCACCCAATTAACCTCATACTACTATATTAAACCTTTATATATTGACAACTTTAGATGATATAACTACCCCAGTGTAACTAATTTATGCGAGTGTCATTATCTTAATTTCATTTAAATTAAGTGGTGTTGAAACTTACTGAAAAATGATTTTAAATAGTTAAACCATTTTCAAAATACATAAAATGATCAAAAACTCGTTCAATCTTAGCAAAAGTCACAAGTTGGATGACAAGTAACTAAAAACGTACTCTTAATCCTAATAGAAGTTACTCACGGTTTCATCATCAAACGTCAAACAGTCTTATTAGCCGAAAGGCAATTATTGGCTGAAACTATGAAAGCATTACTGCTAATGTGGTCATTAGTTATGTCAATTGACATGGTAGGAACTATGAAGCTATTAATTTTTAATGTGGATTTTGAAAAGGGTAATAAGTTTTTGATAGTGTTATTCAGGGTTATGTTTTAATTTACATAACATTAAGGTGTAATATCGCCTTTGAAGACATCATAGCAATCGGCTATATATCTTTGGATGATAAATAGGACTAATGAAAAACATTCAACACTTAGAAAATTCTATTTGTGTAATTTTTATTTTTATATCGGCCCTGGGAACTCATTGATGATCAAAAACTTGCTTTGTTCTTAACCCGTTGTTGAAACAGTTAAAAGTATAATTTCTCCCCTGTTACAAAAAAATATGTGTATAGTTACTTTAAATTCATACTAATAATATTATTAATGAACATATATAGGAAAAGAAACTTTACTCTAAATGACACCAAACTCAGTTAGCCTTTGTACAACAATAAAATTATAAGCTTATTTTGTATTATAATCATTTAAATTTAGTGGTTTGAGTAAATGTTTTAGATGGTGCTCTTAAATATTAGGTAAACAAACTAATGAAAATTATCACTTTTTTCAAGCTCAATCTAGATTTGTCACTTTACGAATAAAAACCTTTTTTCCTGTCCACGTGATCAGATATTATTAATTCTGAATATCACAAGTAGCTTTAACAACTAAAAGTATTTAAATTTAAAACCTTGACTTTATGTTTAAATATTTATGCATAAACAATGATACTAAATAATCAAAAACTCAACATGGCCTTGACTAACTTGGCATGGAGCTGTCGGCTATTTTACAAAAAGAATTTTACACATTTGTTATCTAGTTTAATATACATATACATCTGAATATTTATTAAGTATCTAAAACATGTTTAAAATAAAATTCTTCAAATAAATTTTTTTTGCACAAAGAAAAAATAAAGACAGTATAGAACGGTGGATTTAAAATTAAGAAAAGATTGGTATCAAAGTCCAAATTATTGGACGTATGGTATAGCCACACAATTATTTTGGAATAATTAAAGATATTTGCATATGTCATGAAATTGTACCAAGGCAACGAAAAAGACCCCAAGAAGAAGAAAAAGAAACACAGCCCCACCTAAGCACAAGTGTAGAAACTGGATATTTGGGAATATATGAGGTCACCATATGCATTTATATATGGTCTTTAATTAATCTTAATTGCGGACAGTAAGTAATAACAATTATTCAAGTTCAAATATTATGCATTGGTTGTGACGTCGTTGAAATTAGGCTTATTCGAGTGACTTGTTGAAAATTTGGTGAAAAGAAGAGTTTTTGGTTCATTACGTGGAAATTATATTTTTCACTAACATTGGATACGAAATATTATGAATAATTATTTAAATGCACTTAATATAACTAGTAAGTATTAATTATTCAGTTTGCATTATAGTATGTAAGAGTTTCACAGTGAAAAAACCGCATTCAAAATGTAGCTAAGGATTTAAATAGATGAAATATCGATACCCGAAGTTGTGTGTATGAAACCTTGAAAGCCGCAGAAAGTGGAAGGAAATAAGTGTGTGTACGTCATCGTGATCCGCTTGAGAGCGGACATATTATATTTTATTAATCTATATAAATTCAATCTGGTTCTAAGGGTTTTGTTCATAAACATTGCAGCATCCTGGTGTGGTCATCAGGGTTTTTGTTCAGAACCTAGTGGAGACCTTTGAAGTGGGTTTGGTTCAAATAACCATGAACTATGTTGAGTTCAAAGGACTTATGAACTGTGTTCGGTTTAGAGCCACTGTGTTTGGAGATTGGTTCGTAACTCGATCAGCACACACTCGCGAGTTCGGAATATGGTACAAATAGGCTCTTTCCTCAAAAGTTTGTCTCGAGGTTGGAAGAGATACCACTCTAATCAAATGTTGGTCCAGATGATATATCATAATTCATAAACCACTCTGATCAAAGGGTGGATCGAAACAATTGCTAGCTCACATGTTGGAACTCGCATGTCTCTAGTAGGATGTTCATAGTCACTCTTTGATATAAACCATGCTATATTAGTTTAAGACGTGCACACTGAAAAACACTAGTACACTTAAAATTCTCAAACGCACTCAAGCTTTAGAGCAATCTTTGATCATCCCACTTTGTATTCAAGATTTATTTTCAGTTGTCACAATACACAATGTTTCAACTATTATACCTGAAACATACAAGTGTTTTAAAGACATGTAATTTGTCTTAAGGAAATCGTCTTGAACACAAATCCTCAACTACCACTTCCTTGTTCACCACTAATTTTTGTTCCTGATTATTTCGATTTCTAGTTAGAATATACATATTATACAATGGTTATTGCCTTGTTGGCTTTCCTATTGCTGATAATATTGTTCTTTGAGCAAATTACCAAAATAGCCCAATTTAGGAGAGAGGAAATGAAAAATAGCACGTGAGATTTGCATTTCCCAAAATAGCCCTTCAAATCTCACGTACACTTGATTTTGCGAGATTCCCCGTGACTTTTCGTGGTCCAATCATATTCTGCCAAGTGTCCTCCACTCCCACCTACCACGCTAATTTTCATCCCAAATCTGTCGGAAACGTTACTTTTGAAATCAAATATAACCTCAAAAAAACCAACTGTAACGTGATGTTTAAAGCTATTTTTATCGTCAACGTGAGTTTTCAAATAAGATGGATTTGAAAGGTTTTGTTTAAATTCATCTCCTTCGATGAATTTCAAATGAATTTTAACTTCGGAGACGATTTTCAATTAATGTTTATTATCTTCTTGTATTTTAAACCACTTTCAAAACTTTTGTATGTTTTTCATATCATCACCACCATGTTCTCCTTCTCCCACTCCCGTATGATGTTGTTCCGATTGGGTTGTTCATCTACTTGTTGGTCGTGAATTCGGTGGCCTTCTCAACCTTGCGTAAATCTCAACCTTGATAATTAAGGTGGTAGAGGTGTGGTGATAGTTGTGGTGGTGCCGGCGACGGCGGCTGTGGTGGTGCCAGCGACGGCGGCTGTGGTGGTGCCGGCGGCGGCTGTGGTGGTGGCATGGATTTCCGGTGGCGGTGGCGGTGGTTGTGGTGGTTAACTAGTGGGGGTTATTTCGCGGCGTGGTTGTTAGCCGACGGTGGTAGATGTACATCAATGATGGTTGACCTTCGGGTCAAACCCTAGATACGAGTAAACCAGTTTATCTCATGAAATCAAAATTATTGCGGTGATTGTTTGCAATGGTTGTGGTGGTGGTTAGAGATAGATGAAGAAATTAGTGTGTGTGAGATTGTGACTGTGGTGTCTAGAATACATAGGGATAGAAAGAAGAAGGAGATGAATTTCAAAAAAACCTTTTAAATCCATCTTTTTTGAAAACTCACTTTGACGATAAAAACAGCTTGAAACATCACGTTACAGTTTGTTTTTTTGAGGTTATATTTGATTTCAAAAGTAACGTTTCCGACAGATTTGGGATGAAAATTAGCGTGGTAGGTGGGAGTGGAGGACACTTGGCAGAATATGATTGGACCACGAAAAGTCACGGGGAATCTCGCAAAATCACGTGTACGTGAGATTTGAAGGGCTATTTTGAGAAATGCAAATCTCACGTGCTATTTTCCATTTCCTTTCTCCTAAATTGGGCTATTTTGGTAATTTGCTCTTGTTCTTTTCATGTTTCGTTCTCAACCAAAACTATATAGTACACGGACTTCTTTTGCTATTGGAATATAAAAAACCATAATGCTTTCTGCTTTATTTCCATACAAAGTGGACAAAAAATTAATTCATGGGGCATTCCGAGAATTGAACTCGGGACCTCTCGCACCCTAAGCGAGAATCATACCACTAGACCAAATGCCCGAAGATGTAATAGATTTAAACCAGTTCCCATAAATTGTTATATCTACAAATGATCTCTTTTGCTACTTCATAGACTGAAACGAGGACAGATGAATAGATTTTTGTTTACAAGGACGTATCATTATTCATTTATTTTAACAAACTTACCTAATTGCAACCCAAACCCATCAATGTCTTACTTTGTAACACCCAGTCAGCTTTAACTAAACGTTGCAAAACGGGTCAGTATCAATTTAAAACGAGTTTTAACCAAAAATATGTTTGGGTTGAAACTGGCCATCTTAGAAAAGCCTCAAAATTTGGTTTGTAAACTATTGAAATAGATGCCCCGAAAGTGCTAGATGTAGTAGTAAGGTACTTCCCTCTATCCTAGACGTGAAAGGTTCAAATCCTGCAAGGAGCAGGCTTTGGTGGTTCAAGAAAGAGAAGTATTGAAATAGATTGAGATTCACATATGTTATATGTCTCATATTTCCTTGATTGATGAATATATTCCCATTGAAAAACATTAACACAATAAGATATTCATCCAAAAGGAAGCCTTGAAACAGTAGTATAACTCTGTCTGGCTTCAAATTGTGTTCTTTTATTAAATAAAAAGGGTTTACAAGAGTACTCACTAGCAAAGTGATGAACTTGTTTGCTGCTTATTTCTATGTTAAATGATAAAATAATAACTTACTCATAAATAACACCCTATATAAGTTCAAATCATATGCTCCTGTCTTATCTAACAGATTACCACCAACAAAACGAAATCATATGGCAAACGCTTCACCTTTATGTTGCAGTTAATCAAGAACTAACCAAACCAACCCGTGTTAACAAGACGATCAACATCTAGTGATGATACTTTTGACCTTTAAGAATAGTCCAAGCTCTATAAAGTTGCTCAACAAGCACAACCAATGCAATCTCATGATTAAGCACCAAAGATGACAACTTTAACTTCACATTAGCTCTCTCCCTTAACTTCATCCCATGCCCGTATGCGCCTCCAATGCAAAACACCAACCTCGAACCACTCGCTTTGCTTCCAACGTCCCCGATCATATCCGCCACTTCTTCTGACCTCATATCCACCCCATTCTCATCCAACATCACCACCCAGTCATCTTGTTTGATAAAATTCATGAAACCCGTCTCTTCGTTTTCGATCTGGACCCTCGGTTCGGTTGAATTCTTGGGGTTTGATCGGATTCGAAGGTCATGCACCGGGCAGTAAGGTTTGAGCTTGTCCATGTAGTCCTTGAGTATTAATTGGACTCCTGGTGATCGGGTTTTTCCGACTGTTAGGATGTGGATTGGGAGTGGTTTTACGGATTGACCCGCGTATTTCGAACCTCTAGTTTTAGCTCCCGAATTAAGAACTCGGTTGTTGTTCATGTTGATCGTGTTCATGATACACATACCCATTCCCTATTTACCTTATCCGCAAAATAAACAGGCTAAAACATTAATTTTCTTGTAGGCATTTCGTCGAACATATGGTGTGCAGATAGCAAAAACTTACAGAATAGATTATCTATTCATCTACAACAGTACAATACCTTCAAATGGGTTTGGGTTCCGATAGGATGATCTATTCAGTTACCTGAATGAAACTTCTAACAAAATCACAAACAAATGCGCAGTTGCAAGATCGATATATATTCTTTGGCAATAATCTGGTGGGGGGATATTTTGGGTAACTTACGGAAGCCCGTTTGGGTAGTTATAGTAGTGGGCCTATTTATTCAAGTAAGCAAATAAATGGGCTGTGGGTTGTGTCTGGTTTGGTCAGGAAGCGGGTACAAAGCCCACTAGAAACTAAAAAAAATAAATAGTAAATAAATAATGTGGTAATGTGAACTGTGAAGGGTTAGAAGTTAGAACAATCAATGAAAGTTCCAAGTAACTTTAAAGTTTAGACTATAAAGATAAGAAAAATTGAGTGACTTTAATTGAATAAGTCAGGGGTGTTCTTCGGGTTCCGGGTTTTTCAGGTCAGGTTTTTCAGGTTTCAAAGTTTTAAATCTTGACCCGAAACCCAACCCGAATCTCTCATGGGTTTTTCGGGTTCGGGTAATTCGGGTTCGGGTTTTTTCGGGTTGGGGTAATCGGGTTTCGAGTATCCTATAAAAAAAGAAAAAACAAAAAAAAAAGAAAAATACAATGCTAAAATTAAAACAACATATTATTATTTGATTGTAAGCAGATAATCAAATAATAAACCAACATAACTTGATAAAACAATCCAAGAGAAGAATAAAACTAACTCGAACCATAATCGTCTTCAAAAAGCGTGATTTAGTTGTTTGATTACGATTACCGTTAGTAATAAACAGAAAAAATAAATTAACAATAAACAGTCGATCATAAACAGAAAACATAAATTAACAATAAACAGTCGATCTATAATAGTTGTAAGGACAACAATCGATTATGACCGGATTTGATAAAATTAGTTGCTAAAACTAAGGCTATTATACCTAAAAATATATTTAATTACAAAACTAAAAGTTTATTTCGGGTTTACGGGTTGACCCGAAACTTATAAATCAAACCCGAGAACCAACCCGAATTACTTCGGTTCGATCAGGTTCAGGTTAGTCTTTTCTTGGGTTCGGGTTTTTCGGGTCGGGTACGTGTTTTCTCGAGTTGGGTTTCGGGTAAAAGTGACATCCCTAGAACAAGTAATACATGCGGTTACTTGTCAATACATAGAGGTGATTTGTAAACAAGCTGGGTGGTTGGAATGCTACTCGGATAGGATGGAAATAGCTCAAAACTAACTTTTATTACTTTTACGTGTATACATGGACATGGTATATTATGTGTAAATAATCTCATAATCTGTCCAATAAGTTCAAAGGGAAAAGACAAACACATCAATTAGACACTGTCATTTTCTTACGATGGTGGTAGAACCTTTTTGTGGTACGATTTTGAATTCATTTTATAAATTCATTTCATAACCTTGCTTGATTGCCGGTCAAGATAAAGCATTTGTTTAATTCTTTAAAATAGTATGGTCTCGGAAATTTTCCTTTTGGAATCGTTCACCAGCTCCGACCTTGTATTCGTTAGTCAAAAAAATCATAAACGTCAATACTTTCTAGATAAATTAGTGAGGGATAGATTTTAGTTATAGTATTATATATGATTTTACAGATAACGAAAAAAAAACCATATAACAATCTAATATTAATCAAGTTCTTCATATGTTCTATCAATAATATCGCACAAGTTTTAATTGCTGTTTTAATCTTTTGAAGTAATATACGATACTTATCAAGTTAACAGGTTCATTTCACTATATGATGTGTTAGATAACTTTATTATTTTTTTAACGTTGATGTGGAAATATACGACCTCTTAAATAATAATATTTAATACGTGCTGCCCAAGTTTATATTTTATAGGGGGTTTGTTAGTGATTTTGTCATGGCCGTGGCGGCAAAGAAACACGACCAACGTAGACTGTTAGATCGATCAATAACAATCAAACGGCCGAAAGCAAACCCTTGAGTAGCAAGTCAAGAGCTAGTGATCTTAATCTGGGGTATATAATATAATGCACCCGATACTCCCTTCAAAACCATCTTCTTGGCATTTGTTTCTCAGTTTTGTCATCGTAGAAATCCAAGGTTTGAGTGTACACTTTTTTGTAATATAATAAACTATATATTATTAGTAATAGTATTAATTATAAACTATGAATATCTATTATTACCTGTTTGTTTTGTGTATTATTTTGTTGATCTTGATCATCTGCTCTATTTGATAACATAATAATCTTGATCATGTCTTGTACTTTCAGAGCAAGCTCAGTTTAATCATGGGTAAGGAAAAGGTTCATATTAACATCGTGGTCATCGGTCATGTTGACTCTGGAAAGTCAACCACGACCGGACACTTGATATACAAACTTGGTGGCATCGATAAGCGTGTCATCGAGCGGTTCGAAAAGGAAGCTGCTGAGATGAACAAACGCTCATTTAAATACGCTTGGGTGCTAGACAAACTCAAAGCCGAACGTGAACGCGGTATCACCATCGATATCGCCTTATGGAAGTTCGAAACCACTAAATATTATTGCACGGTCATTGACGCACCTGGTCATCGTGATTTCATCAAAAACATGATTACCGGGACATCACAAGCCGATTGTGCTGTCCTTATTATCGACTCGACTACTGGTGGTTTCGAAGCGGGTATTTCTAAAGACGGACAGACTCGTGAACACGCTTTGCTCGCGTTTACTCTTGGTGTTAGGCAAATGATATGTTGTTGTAACAAAATGGATGCTACAACTCCTAAATATTCCAAGTCTAGGTACGATGAAATCGTTAAGGAAGTGTCGTCTTACCTTAAAAAAGTCGGGTACAACCCCGACAAAATCCCCTTCGTCCCAATCTCCGGGTTTGAAGGGGATAATATGATTGAGAGGTCAACAAATCTAGATTGGTATAAAGGACCAACATTGCTTGAGGCACTTGACAATGTGAGTGAACCGAAGCGCCCTACGGATAAGCCCCTTCGTCTCCCGCTTCAGGATGTGTACAAGATTGGTGGGATTGGGACTGTGCCAGTGGGACGGGTTGAGACGGGTGTTATAAAGCCCGGTATGGTGGTGACTTTTGGCCCGACCGGGCTTACCACTGAAGTGAAATCAGTGGAAATGCATCATGAAGCGCTTCAAGAAGCGCTTCCTGGTGATAATGTCGGGTTTAATGTTAAAAACGTTGCGGTTAAGGATCTTAAACGCGGATATGTTGCTTCTAACTCTAAAGATGATCCGGCTAAGGGGGCTGCGGGTTTCACTTCCCAGGTTATTATTATGAACCACCCGGGACAGATTGGGAACGGGTATGCACCCGTGCTCGATTGCCACACTTCTCATATTGCGGTTAAGTTTGCTGAGTTGATGACCAAGATTGATAGGCGGTCGGGTAAAGAGCTCGAGAAGGAGCCAAAGTTTTTGAAAAATGGTGATGCGGGCATTGTGAAGATGGTTCCAACCAAACCTATGGTGGTTGAGACGTTTTCTGAGTACCCGCCTTTGGGGCGGTTTGCTGTGAGGGATATGCGACAGACGGTTGCGGTTGGTGTGATCAAGAGTGTGGACAAGAAGGACCCAACGGGTGCGAAGATAACCAAGGCTGCAGCTAAGAAGAAATGAACCGCTATGATAATGAGTTTTGGATTTGGTGTGAACTTTGTTATCGTGTTATGTTTTTTTATGTTTTGTGTTTGTGCTTGCTGCTATTGTTTATTGTTGTTCCTAGGAATGGTGGTTCTGTTGCGTTTCCATGTTGGTGATCATACATGGGTGCTTGATAGACGGTGGCACAAGCTAAGTTATATGTTTTCGTTGGCATGGAATGTTTGTGTTTGTTTATAAACTTGATGAATAAGATTTTTATATTTGTGTATATGTCTTGCAAAGTGGGTGGGTTTACGAGGATTGGGCGGAATGAGTTAAAACGAGTCATTTAAAAAATATATTTTAAACAATGGGATTTTAATAACTTTAAACAAGTAAATTGATTTTAATCTTTTAAGTATGACTGAGGTGAATTATCATGTCACTAAGGAAGATCCCATTTCACGCATAATCTATGATGATTATGCGTATGAATTATTCTTGATAATAAAAATGAAAGCTCATAGTAAAATTGGTCACGTTATCAATATATGAAACCTGATTTTAGAGACCGGTTTTTATGTTATTTGTTAGATGTTTTAATGTTTTCATAAAAGGCCATGTGTTAACTATGTCGTATTTTATTTTCCCTCATAGAAAACGACATTTGCTATTTAAATATTTTATTTTGAATCAAGAGAGACGATCCATTGTAGTATTTAACCATGCGATGCCATTAATGCTATGGCCCAAAATATACTTATTATGTTCCTTTAATGGGCAAGGTCACAAGGGTTACTTTGTGGGCCTCTCTCTCCCAATCCTTCAAAATCTTTTCCCATATTCTTGTATTAACAAGAATAAACATAACTATTTTATTTTTTATAATCATATTAATCTACTATTATAATAAACAAAAATGTTGGTTGAACCACAAACCCCTTAGTTGGTCTAATAGTTTGTCAAGTGGCACTCTCATGTTTAACCTATAATTTCTAATTAAATTTATTATTTTTAAACTAAAATTTAATTAAGATTTAAAACATTCATTATCTAGCCCTACCATTATCCCATCTAATCCTTATATAGCTTTATTGTGGATTACAACTAAAGAAGTTTGATTTATATTATAAAGTCATGTTCATTAAACCACCCTTTTTATTGATTATGATTGCCCAAATAACTTATTTACTTTTCTCATAAACATGAAGTATATTGATTCTTGGTTTATATTTTGTTCCAAGTTGCGTGCAATAAATCCGATTTGTCAATGACGAATTTGGATGTTACTATGATAAAAACATGATCAGAAACATTAGCGAGTTAGATAGAAACCAATTGATCAGATTATTCTAGGTTATTTTGAACAAAAACCCTTAGTTGCAAGATAAAAAACATAAGCGGGTTGGGTAGAAGGTCAAAGTGACTAATTTCGTATGGACCTGTTGGAACCGGAACACTCCTTGTCCAGCATTTTGATTAGCAATATGGGTGTCACATATGAATACAAAAGCATTGTTATTTTGAAATCGAGCTGAAATGAATTTAGCCAATCTTAATTTCCTTTTTTTTCTCTCTCTTTCGATCTATTGACAGATTATGAATGTACAAATTGAACTGGATGAATGAAACAATTGCTGGGTATTAAATCATGGTTAGTTTGATTACTTTTTGTTGTGAATTGCAGGAAATAGTAGAAGCAATAATTGGACATCAGATGACATCATCAATGGTTAAGGAAACTAACAATTAGTTCAAATAAAAAAAATTGTATATGCTTTGTTGGTATATAACGTATGGTTTGTTAATGTTTTGGTAAAACTGTAGCAATTTATTAGTATATATAAAACTTGCAACTTATTTGTAATTTAGAGATTTGTGAACTTTTAATTTTTCAATATTATATGTAATACGTAATTTTAATCATATAATGTATTTAAAGATTTATCAATTATAATGTTTTTATTGTCCAACCCGTGTGATACACGGGTTCCTAACCTAGTTAAATATATATTTCATAATCAATATGATCATGTTGGCTACATTTGTCTGTGTGCTTGAATACAAGTAGACTAAGATGTTGTTTGTTTTCTAAGACAAAAATTGTCTGCAATTTAATTTCATTTGATTTAATGTCTACAACTGAAGATGTGGTCTAAAGGTCTGCAATCTGAAAATATAATACTGTTTGTTTTATAAACTGGATATCGTCTGCATAAGCTGAAAATTAGTTACCTATCATATACATTACAGTAGATAAAAGTCATTTAACGTTTGTAGACTGCTAAAATAATTTGTAGTGGTGTACGAACTATGGAAGTGACTGGTGGTAGACGATTGTGGTAGGCGGTGAACGGTGGGTGGTGGTGGCGGTGGACGGTGGATGGTGGTGGTGGTGGTGGTGGCGGACGGTGGGTGGTGGTGGTGGGTGGTCCCGCACCGAAACAGTGCTTTACCTCTAGATGTCCAGTCAACTGCTGCGCCTCAACGCATTTCGGGGAGAACCAGCGAGGACGGTGGGTAGTGGCGGCGGACGGTGGGTGGTGGTGGTGTTGGAAATTGAGTGTTGGTACTTGTTATGATGTTAAGAAGTGTGAAGATGGTGAAAAAAAACTTATTTTTTAAGACCATAAAAGCAGTTTTCATATCTTTTTTTTGTTAAAAAACAAACAGTCTTCAAGAGCCTATGTCTGCGCGCATACAGACATAGGCTTCTTGCAAACCTTATAAGCAAAAACAAACACAACCTAACATGTCAACATGCACGATTAAATTGCACAGAAAACGGTATATCAATTAATTATGTAGATATTTTATTTTGAATGGTTGATTAAAAAGCAAGTAAAATGATGTCACTCCCATTGAAGTAAGTATATGATTTATAAAGGGATGTGATCCTCATACACTACCCTCATATGTCTATACGACTCATATAGACCTATACGGTCGTATAGGGTACGATATGGGACAAACGAAACAGCTTTTTACAGCCTATACGACCGTATATGCCTATGCGAGCCGTATAGGCATTAAATGGCTCGTATTGCTCTCTGATAAGCCATAAAACCTAGGGCTATACGACCGTATAGAAAACATTTGCAGAAACATTCAGACTGCCTTAATCGCTGCCAGAAAACGACTATACGAGCCGTATAGTACTTTACTATACGACCCGTATAACAGATTATCAGTTCTCTAAGCTTATAACATGAAAGATTTTTATGATGGTTGATAAGATTAGGCACTCAACATTTGTATATACCATACAAGGTATATACATATATTATTACAACACACACATATATACATTCATACTCGATGTATATATATTCTTATCCGTACATCACTTAACACATTACACACAAACTAGATTACACACATACACTTCATCTCTTGAAACACGCCATCACCACCATCATCTTAGTCCTTCAAAAACTTCTTGACAACCCTCGTCAATTTGTTGCACTTGTGAAGAAGCTTTTCTCCCATTTTCTTTTTCTTCCCTTCCTCAACCACCTTCTTCCTCCAATCATCAGTTTCCTGTAGAGCGCGATCCACGTGTTCTTCATATGACTACGGGACTAGGTCGGGGTATCCATATTGTGGAGGTGGGTCGCGGTAACCCAATGTCACCATCTCGTAGTGATTCCTCGGTTCAGGATACGGGACCTCAGTCATGTCGGATGCAAGGTAGAAGAAGGTCTTTGCAGCTTGGTTTTGCTCACAAATCTCATCGGCATGTTCTTCTTCAGTTGGAATTACACCTTGGAATGGTGGAAAGCTTGACGAAGCTTGGTTCTTGATCTTCTCAAGATATTGAGCATACGGATCGACGGAACCGTAGCTTGGGTTGTGGGAAGTGAGTGATCCATCCATGGATGTTGATATCTCGTTAGGATTGTCGGGATGCTCTTCTTCCGGTTCAGAATCTTCTACAGGATCCTCCTATTCTTCGGGGTCCTCCTCTTCTTCCTCCATAGGCTCTTCCTCCTCTTCCATATACTGGGTGGTCTCGTTGATCATTGCGGGCATTTTGAAACTCTCGTAAGGCATCATCACCCTCATTCTTGGTTTGCGGGATGATCCTTCGCCATTGTTGGGTTGCGAGTTGACTTCGAGAGCGGTAGAGCTTCCAGTATGCCACCTTCGTTGATCGGAGTGGCATTGCATCCAGTCGGAGGATGGGGAATTTGGTTCTTCCTTTATTGGTCGGTTTGAAATGAAGGCATATGATGGATGTGGATTTGGTAAATATCCAGTGGGAAAGTACTGCGGTATCTCTGATGGTTGGTAAGTGGGAATATCCGATGGGTGGTACGTCGGTATTTCAGAGGGATGGTATATGGGCATTGTTGGTGGATGATAGCTTGAGTGCCTTGGTGGTTCGATTTGTTTGGTTGGGCTATCGGGTAATTTAATCGGACATTGCTCCGTTCCAGGGAAGTATATTGGTTTGGGACGTTCAATGTATTGGTCTCGACTAAAGAAAGCCTCAAAGTAATCTTCACTCATGACGTCCTTTGGGAATTTGTAGTATTTTCTTGCTCTTCTTGCTTCATGATCATAATACTCCATTAATTTTTCATAAGACATATTCAATAGGTGGTTTAGAATATAGAGAGGGAAATAAAGGGTTACCAGCCAATCTTATCCATATTCAAATAAACAAGTAAATTATTTTCCAATGCTTGGATCGAAGCTTTGGTATTGTTTTATGATACTCAATTCGCTAAGATCGATGGCTCTGATACCAACCTGTCACACCCCCATCTTAGGCCTAGGAGTGTGACCCAATAGTTGGTACCACATTTGTATATAAATCAGAGTTACGGGTTATTAGCGGAACACTTTCTAAAACATGTGGATTAAAGTTAAAATATTTACATTACAAAAGACGAGACGAAAGTCTCGTTTAGATTTACTTGTTTATAAGTTTTAACAAAATCATCATATTTTAATATTCAAACAAAATATCCGAGCCATCGGATTCTTGAGCCTTCGTTCTTCAAGCTCTATTATTGGTTACCTGCAAAATGTTATAAAAATACGTCAGCAATGATTGCTGGTGAATATGCTGACGCTAAAACATTTTCTTTTACTTTGTTACCCCTCGAGGGTTACGCATGCATCGGCCCATCTTGGCTTAGGAATAACAAAGTTAAAACAATATCATTACAAACTCGAGTCTCTACACTAGGTCACCTCAGCAAGACACCGCAGCGTCTCGACGTACTTAGGTACCATAAATATACACATGGTCATTCTCACTCGAACGTACTTAGGTTCGGCCCATCGTGGCTGGAGGTCGTGACCAAGTGTGGTGCGATGTGCCCAGGGCCGGCCCAACAATATACCAAACCCAAGTTAGGGCTTTGGGCCCCCAAATATTTAAGGCCCCCATTTTATAAAGAGCTATATACATAACATATATAATTTTTATTTAGCTTTATAAACAAACAACTGTTATGTCGCGGTGGTAGGTTGTCTCTGCTTTTTCTTTGTGAACCAGGGTTCGAGCCTACATGTCAACACAATTAATATTTTTAGAGCCCTTTATCTCTCATTCTCTCAACAGAATTAATATTTTTTTAGAACCCTAAAAAATAGAACAATTAAAACCCAAAATGTATACATATAAAAATCATCTCTATAGTATTTAACATTAATTTCTATTTCTATTAACGTTTGGTAGGCTTCTTTTTTTTTAAAGTAATCTTAAATGAATTATGTATTAATTCAATTACTAAGTATATATTGTAAAAAAATTGAATAATAATTTAAGCATATGCAGTAGTCCCTAATTAGATCAAAACTTATTTCAAGTTCATAAGGTTAATATTCAACATTATCTTATCTATCTATTTTTTCTCGAAATTAAAATGATATACGTGTATCATAATTATAAACGTCAATATTAAAAAGGACCAATTTTTGTGTTGTTTTCCACATGATGTTTTTCAGTATTCTGCAATCAAGTTGCATCATGACGTGTTTCAACATATTTAAATTATCGTTGGTTTTCTTTTAACGGAAAAATAATCATGTACTAGGTTATATTATAAAATAGAGTATTTAAAGAGAACTGAAACTATTTTAGTTAAAAAATTAACCTATTTATTTAATTGAATGTGAATTGGGATAATTTTTATTTTCTTTTTGAAAAGTACAACTCTAAATTTCTTGGAAAAGGCCCCCGATTTTTTACTTGCTTTAGGCCACCAAAATCGTTGGGTCGGCCCTGGATGTGACCACCGCATTTAACCACATATGTAAGGATCCAGACAAATGTATACTACAGCCTGATGACTAGGCTTTTACTCTTATTCATAATGTTTTTAGAGACACTTGGTCTCATGTAAAGTTTTACACATAACACATTTATTTGTTTGAAAACAAGTTTATAAAAATGGGGCGTATTCACCTTTGATTGGGATCGGTTTTCAACACCGTCCTTGAGTCTCTTTCTTGCTATCTCGCACCTATAGTACGAGTATAACTATTTGTTAGTCGGATATAAAATCCGGTTTAAGACCTTTAGTCTTTATTTTACCTCGATTAACCTTTAGTTCAATTCTCGTTTACTTGAAAACCTTTAGTTTAAAAGTAATGTTTATAAACCTTTAGTTTATTATAAAAACCTTACGTTTCTTCTTCTTTAAGAAACATATATCTTTCTTTTCTTTATTATTTAAGAATACACATTATTACTTAAATAATATATATAACATAGCTTTACACATATTTATATACACACATATAAATATTCTTAGTTTTTCTTCTTTTCTTTTCTTTGTTATATTTTCTCTTTTTATAAGCATCGAGTATAATTTCGACTTAGGGTATTAAGCCTTTTAATATAATATTATATTATACTCATTTGATATTACGCCTAACCTTGTTGGTGTTTTGGAAATCCTAAGGATTCGAGCAGCACTCCCTCGCCACTTGATCAACACTTCTTTACGTCAAACGAAATCACTCGTTGGCACGCTTCTCGAGGTACCAACACTTCACGGCACACACTCCAAAATGATCGTCGGGACGTCGGTATGGGATCACCTTCTTGATATACACGTCGTCGGAAAATGACACGATTATCAAGGTATGACACGGAAAACGAGGAATCGGGCACGTTTATCGAGATGGATCGAGGGCACGAACTTCGAGGTTTAGAGAGATGTTAGAGAGAGAGAGATATGCAGGTTTTGGTGTGTGAAATTATCAAACCCGGACCTTGCTATTTATAGGCAAATTTGGTGTCCCATCGCGGTACGCGCCCGCCTCTTGGGCACTCATCGCGTAGCGCGACGTAGGTCTAGTCACCGTCACCACGTAGACCTGCCACGTGGCGACACGTGGCAGGCGTGTTGCCACGTGACGGCAGACGGTGCCACCGTGTGCCACGTGTCACAACGTGTCAGGCCACGTCATCGCGTATCGCGATGACGTTGGTTCAACAGCGATCACGTATCGCTATTGACCCTTCCAGAAGCTTTGACCAAGCCCCATCGCGTATCGCGATGGACTTATCTTTTGCCCCATCGCGTAGCGCGATAGGACAAGAAAACAGATTTTTCATTTTCAACCTTGGAGTTTAGAATTTGGCAGAATTGGTCCCTAGACTTTGAAAAGTTGGCATTTTTGGCTCGAAATTTCCGTGATGTTACACACCACAGTAGTTCTTATTTTATTTTCATTATGTGTTGATGTGCACTATTATGAACTTTATGTATGTGGACCATGTTTAAAACTAGATGTATTTTTAAGGTGAACTGGTTACTTATATGTATGTGGATTTCATGTGTTAGGAACATGATGTATTTTGGGGCGCAATTTTATTTTAATGTATGTGAACCAGATGTTAAAAGAATCTCAAATTTTTATTATATGTAAGTTACAAATATGCCTAGAATATTAAAAGACCTCAAAATTTTTAGAAAAATTAATAATAAACAAGCTAGGTCAACCAGCCACAAACAGTCTTGAGCTTTTGACGAGCTAAGCTCGAGCTTAACATTTAAGCCCGTTAAGATAAACGAGTCAGATACGACCCATATAAATCACATATGTTAAGTATATGGTCATCATTTTTTTTAAAAAGTGTCTATACGGCTGTATAGGCCTATACGACCCGTATATGGCTATACGAGGCACTATAAACGATGACCGACAAAATCAGACACAAACTGACACGATTCAGGTGCTATACGACCGCATAGTCCTATACGAGTCGTATAGGAAAATAAAATTGGTATGTGATGATCATAGGTGGTGTAAGAGCGTCCTAGGCCTTTATAAAATTAGCTTGTTTAAATTTATAACTGGAAAACTGATGTAAGATGACTTTTTTGTTTGTTATAGACACTTTAGTACTTGTGGAATAGTCAATTATATTTTCAAACAAACAAGTTAATTGTTTTGAAAATAATTATACAGACGGTTTTTATGGTATAGTCATATTATGGTGTTTTTTTCCCAAAGTTTCATTAACACACTCATAAGTAGTCCAACTGTTTGTCAAAACGTAACATGTTTGGTCCCTAAATTTTATGAAAGTTAACTCTTTTTGTTAAGCACATGTAAAAATTACTAATGGTTTCCTAAAAACCGAGACATTAAAATATGATGGGCTCGCTGTAACATTCAAGCTCTCGTATCATCAATGTTGCCTACTTTAACTAAAAAGAAGCCCATGAATTTGTTTTTGTTGCTCAAATGGAGACTTACCAAGATATCATCCATCATAATATTACTCTCACTTGAGCGTACTTAAATATTGAGTACCCTCAAATCTCAACCGTTGTGTCAAAAACGCGTTGGTGCCTTTTAAGGCGAACATTCCTTATGACCTGGTATCTCATTTGGACATAACTTAATATAACAATATGGAATTTTCCTAAGGTTTTACATATATCACATAATCACACATACCATGGGTCTAAAATAAATTCTTATTTCGGAGTGAAATTAATAACCCCAAAAGAGTTAAAAAATCCCACCAAAAGCATGAGAGCCAGCGTGTCGAAAGAGCGCGTGAAGTGAAATGTAGACCGTTTCCAATACAAATACAACCCAACCGCTCACTTCTCGTCTTCTTTGTTTTAAGTTTAGTTTTCTTTTCGTACTAACAAGTCTTCATTGGGAACTACAACAACACAACCAAACACTCCACATCTTCATCTTCTTCTTCATTTACTTAAACCTAGGTTTTCTTTTTCTCATATTTCATCCAAATCCAGTCACTATCTTATCCGACATTAACACTTTCATTTCTAAGGTATACTTGTAACCTTCATTTTAATCATTCATAACCTCTCTTTTTGTAGTTACATTTTCATATATCTAATCTTTTGGGGTTTTTATTTTATTTTTTCTTTTTGTATATGAAGTTATGTTATTTTGTTAATCAAGTTGTGGCTCAGCATTGCTCATTTGCTTGTGTGCTTCATGGAATTTGTTTGGTGGAAATTTAGATGCTTTTAGAATTTGAATTTATTGCACTTGTTGCCTTGTTGGGAGCTTCTAAATTGACTAAAATATACATTTTATTTAATAATTTATGTGTATTTCAAGATGGCAATAAATTCACTATCATGAAAACTTGAATGCAGTAGTTTCTTTGTCTTCATACAACTTTTCAGTCAAATTCAGTTCTGGGTTCATTTCATAACAGGTCTTTTCTGTCAGCATGCCAGTTATTTTTTGGATTTTGGGAGATTTTTTGAACTATATGTAACTTCAAGATTTTAAAATTTTAGACAATAAATTTATAATAGTATCCTTTTTATTTGAAGCAAAATTTGATTTTTTTAATTTATAAGTTTTTGTTAATCAGTATTATTATTAGTTAATATGGAAAACTTGAATTAAACGATTTGAAACTGAAATGAAAAAAAATATGCAGCAGCTTTATGTTATTAAAATAAAAAAACTCGAATTTTAAGACACAAATTTGGACTTTAGTTTTGGTATTTTATTTGGAATTACATGTTTGCTAGGAGATGCTGTTGCTGTTTTGTCTTTTTGATAAAAATCTATGTGAATCTAAGTTGGGTTTTTTTTACAAATGTTGTAAATACAGTCACAGTAGGGTCAGCTGGTACCCATCCAATCCTTGTCTAGGAAAAAAGCTTCCAATGTTTTTTGTTCTCATGGTGTTGAGGCTGTGTGGATAATAATGATTTCCACTATTGTTTTTTGCTATATATGCATAACATGCACAAGAGTAGAATATAAAGCTAAAGAGCAAAAGTATAAAGATTGTTGTGTCTAATAATATTTGTCTTTCTTTTTATTGTTACATCTTTTATTCAACAGCATGAATATTTGATTTTGTCTCTTTGTCCACCATTCTTTGAATATATTCCAAAAACATATATGATTGTTATTTTAATGTTTTAAATAGCATTTGATAAAGATTATCGATTAAGATTATATTTTTAAGAATGGAAACACACTTTTATTTTCGATCAACATTAGTTCGACTTGTTGTGAGTATTAATTTTATGTGTTTATGTGATGTTAAACTTAGTTTGGTTGTTGGGAGTGGGGGTAGTTTATATGGAGTTTCTTTGAAGGGATAAGGATTGTGTTGTTTGTTTAAATCTTGGCTTTTGTTTTTTTATTTGACACTGAATAAAGTTTGGGTTTTTTTCATGATGTTTATTATTGGCATTCTTTCACATATGCATTGTTTACATAAGTTTATAAAAATCTATATTTCTGACCCAAGTTTACTTTTGAAAAACATTATAGGATTTGTGGGTCAACTGCTTTATTCAGGTGGGCTTTTTAAGAGATTTGATTTTACTCAAGGGTAAATTAGACAATGCAAACTCCTAAGACAAGGTATCATATCTTTATCTTAATTTATATTTGTTACTTTATATTGTCCAAGAATTTTGGTTTGATATGGCTTGTAAGGGCAACAGTGTGCAATGTGTGTTTGTTTAGAACTAAGTTTTGTACTTTTTTTTCATAGCAGTAATTTGGCTAATCTTTTATGATCATACTATAGTGACTTGTATTTCATGCAATGAATTTAGTACATTGCAGTATGCTTGTCAGTTTAAACTCAGGTTATGGGCTTAGTCTTTTATATATTATGAGGTGTGTTTGCTTTATTAAAGTTGGTTGCTTTTTAAACAGTTTGTAGAGTGGTCTTTTTGGATACTGACTTAACAATGAACCACTGTTTCATGCTGTTCACTTTTAGTGTTTATTATATGAAGGTCTTTATCCTTACCATTCTTGGAAAATTATTTACTTAAAATTACCAATTTGCCCTTTTTCATTACTATAGTGTCAACACAAGCCCATCTGGTTTAACTAGTTTTTTAAAATATGCATTATGAGTTCAAAGTTATACATTATATTCAGTGTAATGGACTATTGGTTTTATATTTATTTCATATCCTAATAGAGTGGAAAAAATAATTGTAATATGGAAATAATATAATCTGATGTGTTTTTAGATATAGGATTTTATCCTTATAAGCAAATATTTTTTAACACATAAACGAATCTGATCTAAAAACAGAGCTACACCCTTGGAGGTGCCGCAAAGGACACAAAAAACCGCTAGGCAGCTTAAAACATCAGGAGCCGAGACTGATAATTCTTCATCTCAAAATCCAGTTGCCAAAACACCAATAGCTAGAAGTCCAAAAGTTGTCGACCGTCGGTCACCTCGTACGCCAACTGAGGTATATTATATATACTACTTTCAGAAGTTAATCTTTTTATCTTTATTTTAAGTAGCAAAATGGGCAACGGGTTGATTTTAGTTGTACTTTACATAAATGAGTCATGATGACTGAAATGAGATCGTATAATATGGTCAAAGGGGCTGAATAATCGTATTATTAATGCTTACAAGCATACATTCTCCTAAATGTTTTTATTAAGACTCGACTATTTTAATGTAAAGACATTTTTTTATAATAATAATTCTTGCATTTATGAGTTATTTTGAATTATTTGTACTTTATTAATTATTTTTTAAAAATGCAGAAGAAACGCCCTGGCCGAGTATCTGAACTTGAAACTCAGCTTGCAAATCTCCAAGAGGAGCTAAAGAAAACAAAGGACCAACTTAGCCAATCAGAGTCATTGAAGAAACGTGCCCATGAGGAAGCCGAATATGCCAAAAAGCAGCTTGCTGAGATAACAGAAAAGTTCCAAGATTCACAACAACAGCTTGATGAGATATCGGCTTCTGGAGAATCACGACTTCAAGAACTTATTAAGGTCTCGCAGGACCGGGACCGGGCCTGGGAGTCGGAACTTGACGCTGTCAAAAACCACCATTCTATGGACTCTGCCGCTTTAGCTGCCGCCGTGAATGAGATCCAGAAACTTATGATGCAGCTTGAAAAGGTGGCAGAGTCTGAAGCTAATCATGCTAAATATGCAGAATCAGCTCATGATGAGATGCTGAAGTTAAGGCTAGAGTTATCCGAAACACTTACTATAGTAGAGGAACTTAAAGTCCAACTGAAGGATTCACAAGATTCTGAAGCTAGAGCTTTGGAAACCGTGAGTCAAACTCGTAAACAGTTGGAAACTGTAGAGTCAACTAAAGAGACAATGAAGCTAGAGAAATTGGAAGCTATGAAATCGTGCGAGTCTGTAAAAGTGGAGTTAAAGAAATCGAAAGCTAAAGTGGTTTCATTGGAAGAAATTGTTAGCAAACTTAACCGTAAACTTGCAGATGATACTAATGATGATGTTGGTGATCAAGAAGAGATTAACAGTGTGAAAATGGAAGTTGAAAAGTTAAAGGAAGAACTTGAGAGAGCTTACGAGCTTGTGGAACAAACAAAAACCGAATCGAGCCAACAAGTTTCCATTTTGGAGGCATATTTGGGAAAAACAAATGCTGAGTTGGAAGATATGAAGGCAAAACTGCAAAACGTAACAGAAGAAAACAAGAACTTTAATGACAAGATGAAGAAAACCGAATTAGCAACTGAGAAAGACACTGAAGATGTTAAGAGGTTAAAGAATCTGGAAGCCGATTTGGAGGATTTGAAACGGATTAACTTTGAAAACGAAACTAAATTAAAGAACACGACAGAAGAACTTGAAAAACTGAAAATGGAGAAAAATGAGGTGAATAATGAAGCTGCAAGAGTTGCTGAAAAAGAAGCATTAATGAAAGCAGAGAGGGTAACCGAGCAATTGAATTTGGCTCAGGCTGCAAATGCGGAAATGGAAGCCGAGTTGAGGCGTTTAAAAATGCAGACGGATCAGTGGAGGAAGGCAGCAGAAGCTGCTGCTGCCATGATATCCGGTGGGACTAATGGGAAGTTTGTGGAGCGGACAGGGTCTCTTGATACTCACACCATTGGCGGGAAGCTGAATTCGCCTTTCTTGGAGGACATGGAAGACGAATCACCCAAGAAGAAGAATGGAAACATGTTAAAGAAATTTGGTGTTTTTATGAAGAGCAAGAGGTGATTGATTAGCAGGTATATTTGATTGAAATATTTTGAAATAGTTTATTAATCTGTTGCTTGATTTAAAAAAAATATGGTTTTTGTATTTCTGTTGATTTTGTGATCAGGGTGGCTTGAAGTTTACGAATGAAGGTGGATGCTTTTGACTTTTGTTATGGTTTTAGTTTGAGGGGATGAATTGCAGCCTAATGTATAGGATGTTGAACTTAAGTGCTGAGTTTGGCTTTTGAGAATCCACGGATTTGTGTTAATGATATTTTAACTTTTCTTGTTACATGCAACACTTCGCATCATCATTGTTTTCATTCTACTGGCTTTATGTTTGCAAAGTGTGTAGCTAAAATGTCTGAATTAGTGTTTTAAAGTGACCATTAAATTATGGCATGCTAGTATTCATCAATATAAAATATGCGTTACACTACTTTGCGAAATATAAAATTTTTAAACAACAATATCACATGCTTTCTAAACACAAATTTTGTTTATTTTATGCGACTAGACACTCAACTACTTGGTAGTAACATAGCTGCTACAATGAAGTATGGATATATTAATGACATTAAAATCTTAATTATAACAAGATATTGGTTAAAAACAATGACTAGTGGCCAGGATTTCTTGATTTTGATTAGTTTTTTCGTATCATATTGAGAGAGAGAGCGCGCCAAAAGATAAAGATTTATGTAATCAAGTCATACGTAGTGAGCTAGGTTGGGTGATTCCAATGAAAAATGTGTTGAACTTTTGAGTATGGATAATCGTTATAATAACAAACTGCATCGATCTCAAACTAATTGTTTGTTTTCGGTTTGATAGTTTGATCGTTCTGGAATATTTGTGGACACCTGGTATTCACTATTCAGTTTCTGAGATAAGAGATGGTGAATCACTCTACTTGATTTAAACACCAGTCCCAGTGTATTTTTAAACACCATCCCTTACAATATCTCTAAACAATATAACCGAACCAGTTAACCAGTAAATAACTGGAAAAAACCGGTTTTAAAATAATAGTAAAAAAACCAAATAACCGGTTCAGTTAATCTGTTTGTAACCAGTTTCGAAGATCAATAATATAAACAGTTTTTAACTGACAATTAGTTATAGTTATAAACTGGTTACTAACCAGTTAGGTTTCTGGTTAGAAACAAGTTAAGAATCGATTGACCGGTTAGCTTGTGCACCTCTAAAACTTGTACAGTTGTACAATTGTACTGGCAGACTGAAAAGCCCAAACATGGTCTTTACATCAAGTTTTGACAAAAGAAGCCCAAAAAAGGCCCATTCAATCAATCACTTGTACAAACTACAAAACCACAAAATCGGCGGCGGCGTTAAAGAGCGAGTTAGGGTTTGTTACTTGCAGCTTCTACAGGCAAACATGGGGTACGTATGAATCTAATCTATCTTCTTCTATAACTGTTGCTTAAGTGTTTGTTTAGTGTTTATGACTTTATGCCTACGTGTGTATAAGATTAGTTGAATTAATCTAAGTGTTCTTAGAAGCTCAATCCTTTTGATTGATAACTATGTTCATTACCTACCTTTTATGCTTGATGTAATGTGTTCTGGAGGATATACAATATATAAAGTAGCATAGAAAGTAAAATCCATGGGATCTTTGTTATTCTAGTTTTTTTTTTAAATTGTTTGTTTATATTTGGATCTTGATGAGTCACTGGTGATGAATGCCATTGGTTTTTTTTTGTCAAGATATGTTTTTTATGTCAAGGGTCAAATACTTTTTATGTTTTGTAGATTAAACATTTCTGAATTCAGTTGAATTGTGTCATTTGTTGCATAAAGCACCTAAATTTTAGCCTTAAGAGTGACTTAATAGATTTCGTAAGTTTCATTCCAATCGCCCTGTAGTTTATGATACTGATGAAATTAAAACTGTTTAGTGTTTGTTTTTTAGTCCTCATCAGGTTAGAGGTCCCTGACATTCTTTTGTGTTGGCTTGAGATTAGTTTATTAGTCTGCATAGTCTGGATTTGAAGCTGATAATAAGGATGTCGTGTTAGATTTTTAGACCGAGATTTTTTCATGGAATTAAGTAGTACAAAGTTAAATTTGTTTTTATTATTTTTACAATTGGTCTTTATAGTTTTATGTGCTGATTATCATTTCATATACCTGTAAAAGTGGAATTAGTAGTTGTTATTCTGTATTTTATTTCCTTATTTCCTCACTTTTGTTAATGTTTATATGACTTGCAGGAAGACACATGGAATGGGAGCGGGGCGCAAGCTGAAGTCCCACCGCAGAAGGCAAAGGTGGGCCGACAAATCCTACAAGAAATCTCACCTTGGTAATGAGTGGAAGAAGCCATTTGCTGGTTCTTCTCACGCCAAAGGCATCGTCCTTGAAAAGATGTAACCAAACACTCCTGATTTCCTTTTTCAGTTTCCACTATCAAAACATTTACAATTTACTCAACATTTCCACAGTGGTATTGAAGCCAAACAGCCTAACTCTGCTATCCGAAAGTGTGCTAGAGTCCAGTTGATCAAGAACGGAAAGAAGATTGCAGCTTTTGTTCCCAACGATGGTTGCTTAAACTACATCGAAGAAAACGTCAGTGTTCTCTGTCTATTTATTTAAAAAGATAAGTCTTATTAATGGTTCATTAATTGACTTGTAGTTTTATTTTTGTTGCAGGATGAAGTTTTGATTGCAGGATTCGGAAGGAAAGGACACGCTGTGGGAGATATTCCAGGAGTGAGGTTTAAGGTTGTGAAGGTTTCTGGTGTCTCTCTTTTGGCTCTTTTTAAAGAGAGA